>NC_037671.1:104309238-104356268 GCF_003255815.1 Theropithecus gelada | reverse complement strand
CCCCCCCGGCTGCGCCCCGGGGCGCGCGCCCGTGCCCGGCCCCCGCCCGCGCCGCCGCGCCGCTCCGGAGCCCGCTGCGGTCACGCTGCGCCCGGCGCCGCGGGGTGGGCGGCGAGGCACTCGCGAAGCGGGTGCTGAGGGCGTCCGCGCCGGCCACCCGCGTCCAGCGCGCTCCGCCGGTAAACTTCTGCGGGCGCCGGGCTGGAGCTCCACGCAGGAACGGGAAGGAAAGGTAAGAAGGTGAGCCCGGGGCCGCTGCGGCCGCCGGCTTCCGAGCTGTCCGCACCCTCACACCTCGCGGCCGCTTCGGGCAACTTAGCGGGCGCGACTTCTGCTGGGCCGGCGACCCCTGCGAGCGCTTGCGTCCAGCTGCTCCGCGTTCCCGCGCTGCCCGCGCCGCCCGTGCCGCTCCCTTCCCGGCTCCCGTCAACTCCGCGCCCTAGGGTCCGGGGTCTGGGGTCCCGTCTGCGCAGCCGCTCGCAGCTCGGAAGTCTAGGGGTGTCCTCTGCTGCGGTTCCTATCCGCGCCGACCCCTGGAGAACGCGAGTAGTCTGCCCTAGAGGCTTCTGGGCGAATATTCCTCCCAGATCTTCTCCCGCAGGTCCTACTCTGGCCCCAGGCACCCTGGAGTCCAAACAAACAGGCCAGGTTTGCAAGGAAGAAAAGCCGTTCCTAGGGGCCCTTGTCAGTCTTGGGTTTCCTGGGGAAGTCATGCCACCGCCGGGAGTTTCCTTTCCCCTGGCTGTAAGCAGAGGGCCTCACTGGTGTCAGTGCTCTCACAGAGTTGGGGGTACGAAAAAGGTGCCTCATCAAAGGTCGCGCTGACCTGTTTTCTCTATTTGGGGATCCCCTGCCAAAAAAGAAATTTGCCAATTACTAAGTTGTCTTATCACCATGTCGGTAACAGTGGTATAGTTTTGATGGTCTGTATTTTAGGCAAAGATGAAAGACACAATCAAAATACAGTAAGGGGCAGTGCCAAAAATTTAGTCAGAAGACATTTGCAGACAGTGAAAAATTCTGTTTGTAAATAATAAATGGAAAAGTAGAATTAGAAGCCCACGTTTGAACGCAATTTGATTTACTAAACTTCGTTGCTTCCTGACTTTTCACTCTAATACCGGTAGTTAGATATTTTGAATTTGCAAGCCAACAAACTGCAATTGAGTTTTATAGCAGCCTTAAAAAATTATTGTTGCCTGTTCATACTAAGGTGGCTATTTTTTTCTTCTTGTTTTTAATTCTACAGACTGTTGCGTGAAAATATCCTCTTGTGAGAGTACAATAACTTGGCATTGTTCTTTGTGACAATAGAAAGCCAAACAAGAACTACGTGAGGCAGAAATTATAAACAAAAAATTGGATCTCAGTTTCTGTATTTGCAAATTGAAGAGCTCTGACTGATCCCAGATTCCAGATATCTCTTAGGTTCTTTTCTGTCCTGAAAAATTGTGTGTGTGTGTGTGTGTGTGTGTGTGTGTCTTCAGGAGTTTGGGATACAAATATTAATTGAAATCTAAGATATTCTCTGTCCTCAAAATTTTATACATTTAAATGGGAAATATTTGATAGTTGAGTTTCTTTAATCATATCAGTCCCCCAAAATAGCTGAATCATGGTGCATCCTCTGCCTCTAAATGGTTACATTCTATGCTATTAAATAAAAATGTGTCATGGGAAACGAAAATCCCATACTTTTCACCACAAGACTGACACACTAGATAGGATTGACACAGTAGATAGGGTTGACACACTAGAGCACTGATGCCTGCTTATTTTGAAACAGTCTCCAGGAAAAATTAAGAATGTTATGAAGCATTTGCTACAGTATGTGAGCGTAACACATAAGCAACATGGCAGACAAGAAATTTCAAAACTGCTTTGGAAATACCCATGATAGATCTGAAAGTCTATAAACTGCAGTTGAGATCACATTTGGTAATTATGATCATTGGTCAGCTGGGATTATGAGCTCTCGAGAGAATGAATTTCCCTCCAATTAACAGAAGAGTATATTGAATCACTGATTAGATTGTTTTAAAGGAAGAGAGAAAATGTTTCTCCCTTTTATCTAAGTAGTTATAAGAAAAAGTCTTACAGGTAAAATTATATTATGTGTTTTCTAAATTAAATAAATAAATAACCAAAAGTTCCTGACTGAAATTACCTGTAAAAATGCAGGGTCCTCCTCCAAACCAGAAAATCCAGGGATTAATTCACACAGACTTACAGCAATACTTTCTTATTTTGTGTTCTTCAACAGAGTAATAACCTCCAGTGACTCTGGCACACTGAAATTGGCTAGGATGGGATCATGAAGGAAGGAGTTGTGGGGTAGTAGTATTGGAAAGACAAGCAACTGGCTATGCTTATAGAAGAATCTCCATCTCTCTGAGCTTCATTTTCCACCCTGAACAATGCTGACAATAATATGTAGGTTTCAGAGTTGCTGTGACTCCTGGATGGATCTGTGTTTGTAGGAACTAGTACCTGCACAGAGAAAAGAGCACAGCTAATCTTGGTTCTTCCTGTCTTCTTGGAAGGTGTTTGTTTCCTAGCTGAACAAGTTGCAGCTGAATTGTAGATAACAGCTTTTGCTTTTAATTTCAAAAATTCTGTGTGGCAAAATCTTGATAATTGTTGAATCTGGGTAACAAGTATATGGGAATTTATTGTATACTATTTTCGCTATTTGTGTGTTCAAAATTATTTATCAGAAAAAAAATTTAAGTGCGAATCTGAAAAAAACCCAACACTTTGCGTTATTTCTAGTCCAGAATTTCATTTTATATTGTATGTTTCATTTTACATTGTATTTTTAAATTAGTGAATATTTAAAGAAATATAAATTATGTACTATATAGGGAGTGGATGGGCAGCGACTGGTCCTGGAGAACAATCCATGGCAGTCTTCAAATTTTTGTGTGGAATTTTTCTTTATTATGAAACAATCTAAAGAAAATATGACAGTGTTGATGTTTGTTAATTCTGTTTGTTGGGTTCATGGATTTTTTGAAGTTTTTATATTTAAAATTTTTTTACATTGATGTACAATCACCATATTGTTTCCCAAAATAATTATAATACAAATAATGCAGCTGTTTTTAAAAAGGTAAAAATAGTTTCTATACCACCATCAAGACATATTCATCTTTAACATGAAGTGAAAATCATTGCATATATCTTTCTATTTTTATACAAATAGGATATATTGGCCGGGCTTGGTGGCTTACGCCTGTAATCCCAGCACTTTGGGAGGCTGAGGTGGGCGGATCACCTGAGGTCAGGAGTTTGAGACCAGCCTGGACAACGTGGTGAAACCCTGTCTCTACTAAAAATACAAAAATTAGCCAGGCGTGGTTGTGCACACCTGTAGCCCCAGCTACTTGGGAGGCTGAGTCAGGAGAATCATTCGAACCTGGGAGGTGGAGGTTGCAATGAGCCAAGATCGCACCACTGCACTCCAGCCTAGGTGACAGAGCAAGGCTCTGTCTAAAAAAAAACAAACAAAAAAAAGTCAATCGATTAAAAAGAAATGCTTTTATAAAATATAGAATTGTTAAATAAGCAGGACGCCATTGGCCTGAGGCTTTCTCCCTACTTTGAGTTCCTATGTGGAAAACTAACTTTGTACATAAACAAATCTAACTCGAGTATATTTTTTGTAATACCCAGGTTTCAGCCAATCACAGGCAGCCAGCTCATCACACCATGCCCAAATAAAGCAGATGCAGAGCTGTAACCAATCGAGTGATTTTGGTTTTTTACTTCTGTGATCAGTTTATAAAAACTGCAGCTCATGCTGCTGGATAGAGCTCTGTGAACCTCTGCTGGTTCTGAGTGCTGCCTGATTCGTGAGTTGTTCGTTGTTCAGGTAAACTGTTAAATTTATCTAAAGTTTTAACAGGATGATACTATATATGCTTTTTAAAATAAAAAAATTATGATATTTTTAACAGAAGAAACTGTAGTGAAAGTGAAGGAATTGCTGAACTTGACATCAGTATTTCTTCATCCTGAAAGATAACAAGTTCTAAACAAGTCTTCCAAACTAAGAGAAAAGATTCTGAATACATCTTGAGATCAAGATTTTTAAAGCATACATTAATTTAGACAGAGGCTCCCTATTATAAAGGATGGAGCACTGGGCACTTTTACATTACCTATAGTTTCACTTCTACTCATATCCCAATTTTTATTATTTGTTTATTATTTATTTATTTATTGAGACAGTCTTGCTCTGTCACCCCAGGCTGGAGTGCAGTGGTGCAATCTCAGCTCACTGCAACCTCTGCTTCCTGGGTTCAAGCGATTCCCCTGCCTCAGCCTCCCGAGTAGCTGGGATTACAGGCATGCACCATGCCACCCGGCTAATTTTTGTATTTTTAGTAGAGATGGGGTTTCACCATATTGCCCAACCTAGTCTCAAACTCCTGACCTCAGGTGATCCTCCTACCTTGTCCTCCCAAAGTGCTGGGATTACAGGCATGAGCCACTGCACCCGGCCTATTTTTTATTATTTTTTTTAATTTTGGAGACAGGGTCACACTCTGTCACATGGGCTGGAGTGTAGTGGTATGATCAAGCTCACTGCAACCTCAGCCTCCCAGGCTCAAGCAGTCCTTCCACCTCAGCCTCCCATGTACCTGGGACTACAAGCACGCACCACCCAGCTTTTTTTTTGGGGGGGGGGTAGAGTTAGGGTCTCACTGTGTTACCCAGGCTGATCTCAAACTCCAAGGCTCAAGGCATCCTCCCACCTCAGCCTCCCAAAGTGCTGGGATTACAGGCATTAAGCCACTATACCCAGCCCCAATTTTAAAAATATGTTTATATTGTGAGGATCTATAACACATTTGCATTGGGTTTTGTAAACTTCATTTCCGATACAATTTTTTTTTTTTTTTTTTTTGAGATGGAGTCTTGCTCTGTTGCCCAGGCTAGAGTGCAGTGGTACGATGTTGGCTCACTGCAACCTCAGCCTCCCAGGTTCAAGCAATTCTTCTGCCTCAGGCTCCTTAGTAGCTGGGATTACAGGCGTGTACCACCATGCCCAGCTAATTTTTGTATTTTTAGTGGAGACAGGTTTCACCATGTTGGTCAGGCCGGTCTCAAACTCCTGACCTCGTGATCCACCCGCCTCAGCCTCCCAAAGTGCTGGGATTACAGGTGTGAGACACCACGCCTGGCCATTTCAGATATAATTTACTCTCAGTTTTATAACTAAATGAAATCATGATGAATCACTGGTTATTTTACCATGGCATCTCAAGTATCAACTTTTGATTCATCCTTTGATTGGCTAGATTTTGTCAATGTGTTTGTTTGTTTCCAAGAAGGGCTCATTTCCTGTGTCTTTTTATGTTTGAAATGTCCATGTTTCTTTCCAGACAGTCCCTGACTCACAATGGTTTGACTTAACCATTTTTTAACTTTATAACGGCGCAGAGACAATACACATTCAGTATGCTCAACTTTTGGTGTGGTAACACCCAAGTAAACACATCATCAACATAAATTGAAAATATTGTAAGTCCAACATGTGTTTTCAGCTTATGATATTTGCAACTTACCATGAGTTCATTGTACATTGGGGAGCATCTGTACTTGAATGACCATTTGGCTGGCTATACCATTTTTGAGCCAGTTTCCTTACCTCCGGATTATATAGCCCTTGCTCCATTCACTGCTAGCATCTAATGTAGCTGTAGAGAAGTCTAAGGTTGGTTTCAAAATTTCTGGCTGGGTGCGGTGGCTCATGCCTGTAATTCCAGCACTTTGGGAGGCCAAGGCGGGCAGATCACTTGAGGTCAGGAGTTCAAGACCAGGCTGGCCAACATTGTAAAACCCCATCTCTACTAAAAAGACAAAAAATTAGCCGGATGTGGTATTGTGCACCTTTAATCCCAGTTACTTGTGAGGGTGAGGCAGGTGAATCACTTGTAACCCCAGAGGTGGAGGTTGCAGTGAGCCGAGATTGTGCCATTGCACTCCAGCCTGGGGCAACAAGAGGGAAACTCCATCTAAAAAAACATTTCTTCCTTGCAATTGATTTGCTTTTTCTGCCTGGAGTCCTAAAGTATCCTTTCTATTCCTGAAGTGTAATAATTCAGGCTATATCATTGTTAAGCTCTGTATCAATTTTTCATGGAACCTGGTGCATTCCTTCTGTTTCTATCCTTTCTATTGGAATAATCTGTTGTTCTTAATTTCAGGGTTTTTTTTCCCCCATTATAAATGCTTTTTCTTTCCCATTTTGTAATTCTCTACTTCGAAGACACCAATTATTCTTACACTGTCTCATCTTTGTTCTCCATAATGGTTATATTATCTTGTTTTAATTTCTCCTCTGTTTTCTTCATTCACGTACTTGTCTAAATGATTAAAATGTAACTGATTTATAAATGAAAGTGTAGCATGGTATAAACAGAAGCATGTTAGGTATGAGGATATTTGGATTCTAACTTGGCCAAGTCTTTCTTAAAGAGGTTTTCTTGCTTGAAAAATAGGAAAACAACTATCCCTCCCTCCTGCCCCCAGTATTTTTGGAGCTATGAAATAATATACATGTAGTAGTCCACGCGGGTTCTGACACAGGGTTGCTACTCAAAAGATGCTGGTAGTTATTACTTATTCCTCCATTCAAGATGGAGAAGGGGTGGTGTTAGAATTCAAGTTCCATATACATTTTACATTATAATTGTTCTGGAAGTCACAATGCATGAAGGATAGATAGTACTTTTTCCCTCTGTTATAAAAGGAAATTTAACCTTCATGAGAAAAAGAGATAAACAGAAGCACTTTAAAACATTCTGTTTGGAATGTATTTTGTGGAATCTCAGCTTATTTTCTGTTGTTGGTATTCATTTTCAAGTTTATATTAAATCTTGGTAATGCATGGAAACCCACCAACTAGTGGACCATCCTTGATCAATACTTGGTCAGATATGAAAGGAAATTTAAGATAATGATTCTAATCTCATTAAGACTTTAGACTGCTTTAAAATGTAGCATTTATTTAAAATTTAGTATGCAACAACTGACTTTAAATGAGTTTTAATGGCTGGGCACAGTGGCTCATGCCTGTAATCCCAGCACTTTGGGAGGCCAAGGTGGGAGGATTACTTGAGTCTGGGAGTTTAAGACCAGGCTGGGCAACACAGGGAGACTCCATCTCTAATTTAATAAAATAAATAAAATAAGTGTTAGGTAGTTTATTTGTAGATAAAGTGTATGTTTAGTAATATTTAAAATAGATCTCAGTTTTGAAAATGACTTAAATGGTGTTAACATTTGAATTTCACTAAAATACAGGCTCCATGAGGACAAGATTTTAATGAATAATAATGATAGTTATTATTATTATTTGAGACAGGGTCTTTCTCTGTCACCCAGGCTGGAGTGCAGTGGCATGATCACAGCTCTCTGCAACCTTGACCTCCTGGGCTTAAGTGGTTCTTCTGCCTCAGCCTCCTGAGTAGCTGGGAATACAAGTGCATGCCAGCATGCCCACCAAATTTTTTTTATTTTTTGTAGAGCTGGGGTCTCACTTTGTTGCTCAGGCTGGTCTTAAACTCCTGTGCTCAAGCACTCCTCCCACCTCGGCCTCCCAAAGTGCTGGGATTATAGGCACGAGCCACTATACCTGGCCCTGAATTATTGCATATATTAATTGACAATATTTTTATGGCCATTTGAGAGCTAATGATACAGTTAATTATGTTATAATGCATGTTTTGAAAGTAAGCATTATTCCAACAAAATTGACATATATTAGGGAATGATTTGGGCATAATACAACTTTTGTGTTTGCTTATGCATGTTTTACCCAGAAGAAACACAGGGTGAATGCATTAAATCGCAACTAGCTGACCTAAGCTATGTAGGGATACACAAAATGCAAAATGCAAACACATACTTCTCAAACATGTACCAGCTCTCTTGGTTTGCCATGTATTATTCCGAAAATTTATACTTTGCTGTCCTTTCACACTTGTGAACTTTGCTATATAAAAACATGCTCATTCTAGGATTTAAGGGCTGAGAAAGAGTGCAGTTTTTTATTCCTTCTTCCACCACTTCACCGTAACTCACAAATTGCAACCATTCCCATACCACTTCCCTAGCAAAATTTTGGCCTTTTTTTTTTTTAAGATCAAGTGCCATATTTGTGTATGTTAAACCATTTAACATAGATAGATAGATAGATAGATAGAAAGAACTATGCTATTGTTTTTATTAAATTCCTATCATTTAAAGAATGTGCCACTGATGAAGATTTAAAGTGTTATATCCCTAACCCCATTTTCTTGTGAGCCCTGTGGTTGTTACTGCACAGTTTAGTATAGTGCAGTGACTGTTCAGAATCACATGTTGTTGTGTTACAGTAGAATTGACTCTACTTGATTAAAGTAGCGTAGGAGTGCTATTAAGTGTCATGCTGTCGCAACAATAAGGGTGACATCTACATCTGGCATTCTCTCTACTAAAAGAGTCCACCTGGTTATTTAGCCAGAAAAAAAGAAAAGGCAGAGATTATGGCCAATTAGCTATCATACATGATCTTGTAGGGCTGTTTCCCAGGAAGGAACTTGAGGACTTGATCTAAACATAGAAAAAGTGAGTTCATTTTCTGCATATAGGTCACTTGGAGTACAGGAAAGCACAGGTGTCTACCATTGATTCATATAAAGAAATGACTGCTTAATGTATCTAGTTTCTCTTGCATCTTTCATCAGGAATCTCTCTTTAGTAAACTTACTGCATGATGTCATAGCAGCTCATCAAAAGGGAGTGGCTTCCTGCTTATGCCTTTAACCATTTCCAGGATATGGAGAAGAACTTGAGCAGAGCCTGTCAATTATTTAAAACAGTCTAATGGCAAGCTTGAGAAGTAGAGATTTACTGCTGCTTCTTCAAATTAAGGATTTTTGCAACTATAGGGCTGAGTGACTCAACTTGTAGGACACACCCTCCTAGCCCTCTGAGCCTCAAAAAACTGTAGTTTCTTAAGAAGACATTTAAATTATTGAATCTAAACTGAAGAAAGAAAATAAGAATGTTGTTGATTTGTTTTGTTCCAGTAAATCCAGATATTTGTTGAAATTATACATGTAGCAGGATATTTTGGTGGTGAAGAGAGCAGACACTGGCATCTGCCTGCCTGGGAGTGAATCTGGGCTCTATCATTCGCGTTTCGTTAGGCAACCAACTTAACTTTCCTAATACCTCAATTTTCTCATCTTTAAAAACTGGACAATAAAACTATCTGCTCAGTAAATGCTAGATGCTAGTAGTAGCACATGAGGATGAAGAAGATGAGAGCTGGATATTGCCTTCCCAATGCTGAAGTCATCTGGCCTTGGTGGCGTCACACAATTTGAAGAAATACAGAGGTTAATTATTTTGAGTTTCTCTGGGCTGTATTTTGAGTGTTAATCTCTGAATATATCTGAAACAGTTAAGTATTTGCCCTATCTTTAGGGCTCAGTGTTACAAAGAACTGACTGATCAACCATGAAAACCATGGTTTGGAGATTGGTATATGAATGTCATAACTTTTCTGGAAGTCGCCCATGTGTTCAAATGCTTAACGGTATGGTGACTACCTGACTGTATGAAAGGAAAACCTCTTCAGTGACACTGGGAACCACAGTGAATTTAATGTAATTCCCAGCGTCTCTCATAGGGTCTTGTTTTCCAGGTTCTATCAAGGAACGATTCTCACCTGATTTTCCTGATTTAAATCTAGGAAGGATTGAGTGTCTTCACCCTCACAGATCTATATTCTAATTCCATTGTAAAATATAGATTATTAGATTAATGAAAAGCCTCATATACAGTGAGTACTTATAACTGTTTATGTGTGTGTTCAGTTTTCTGTTGCTATATAAAAAATGACTACAAACTTAACATCTTAAAACAATAAACATTTGTTATCAGTTTGTGTGGGTTGGGAGTCCAGGCACTGTTGAGCTGGATCTTCTGCTCGGGACCTCCCAAGCCTGCAATCAAGCTGTCAGACACTCTGAGCTGCTTCTTTGGAGTTTAGGGTCCTCTTCCACGCTTCTCAGATGGTTCACAGAATACAGTTCCTTGTGGTTGTAGTACTAAAGTCCCAGTTATCTTGCTAACTGTTGGCTGGGACTTCTTCAGGCTCATAGAGGCTGCCTGCTGTTCCTTTCCTTGTAAACCCCACAGGCAGTTCACGTATAGATGTTCGCCTTCTTCCAGTAGGAGCACATCGATCACTCTGACATCCAATCTCTCTCCAGTCCTATGATGGAGTCCTATATAACTTAACATAATCATGAGAGTGACTATTCCACCACCATTTGCCGTATAATGTTACCTAATCAAGGGAGCATCTATCCCATTCCATTCACAGGTTCTGCCCACACTCAAGGAGAGGGAATGACACAGGGCATGTATACCAGGAGGGCAGGAATGTTGAGAGCATCTTAGAATTCTGCCTGCCACAGTATGTGATAAAATGAGAGATAAATCATGGGTAGAGATTAATGTGATGTTAGCTGAGACATGAGAACAGAAAAATGTCCAGTGTAGCCTGTCCGCATGGTCTTTGATTTCCTCAAGTCTCAAGGAGACTCCAAGATCTCATTGATAAGGAGGATCAAAGGCATGCTGCAGCCTAAGAGACTGGTGGTACATGAAGAGTCTCCAAGTATTGTGTGAAAGCAAAGGCTGGCATGGATACTCTGGAATCCACATCAGAAGATGAAATGAGAAAATTAAACCGTGTAATATAATTGCTTGGGAAGGGGGAACTCTCCTCAGGCAAAAGGAAAAAAGTGATACTTCCCTTGGTAGGATAAAGGAGCCAAGTGCTATACTGGGGTTGGCCACCCCTGTAGGCAGAAACCAGATGGTGACATCTATGCTTTGGGTAACATCTGACTGATGGCAGCATATGAATATTGTAACCAATACCACTTACATTTCCGTCAACACTCTGTTCTGAATCTTGGATAATTCTTCCACATTTATACACTTATGCATTATACATATGCAATGTTTGCATAGCATTATGCCAAGTCTTCTCATTTCTTCTGTTACTTGAGAGACTCTAGACCAGCATTGTCCAATAGAAATATAATGTAAGTCACATAAGCAACATTTTTTTAAAGTAAGAACAAGTGAAGACAGCTTTAATAATAGGTTTTACTTAACCCACTATTTCTAAACCTATCATTTCAATATGTAATCAATATAAACATTAATGACTTATTCTTTACCTTTTTTTTGAGGCTGAGTCTCACTCTGCAGCTTATTGCAATCTCTGCCTCCCAGGTTCAAGCAATTCTCCTGCCTCAGCCTCCCAAGTAGCTGGGATTATAGGCGCCCACCATCACACCTGGCTCATTTTTGTATTTTTAGTAGAGATGGGGGTCTCACCATGTTGACCAGGCTGGTCTTGAACTCCTGGCCTCAAGTGATCCATCCTCCTCAGCCTCCCAAAGTGCTGGGATTACAGGCGTGAGCCACCGCGCCCAGCCTATTCTTGACTTTTATACAGTCTTCACAATCTATTGTGAAGACTTTCATTTCTCCCTGTGCTCTTTTTCAATAACCTTAACAACCCCAGTTTTTATTTAGCATTGACCTGTGTGATGTGTGATAATAACTGCTAACTCTCTCTCCCTTTATCCTACCCTTTATCCTCTGCTGTAAATTCTGCTAGACTCAGAGAATCAGATTAAACATGGCTAAAACTGAGTTCCTTTTTCCTCTGACTTATTCCCTAACTTCAAGATCTTGCATAACTCTAAAATGTCTTCAACCCTTCTTTGTTCCTCTGTCTCAATAGATCCTTTCACTTCTTCTTCATAGTCTAATACATGCTTCCTTTTTTTTTTTTTCTTTTTAATTCAACAACTAAACTGTTGATTCAGGAGCTTTCTGACTTACTAACCCTTATTCCCAAGCTTATTTCAAACACGGTTTTTCTACTTGTGCAATTTACTAAAGACCACTTTGTGCTAGACAGAGGAATATTTCAAATATATTTAAATATATATATATACACACACACACACACAATGATCATTAAAGCTGTTATTCTACACACACACACACACACACACACACCCCACCTAAGCTCATTTTTTTAATGCTTGAATATGTAACCCAACTGAAAAAAATTTAAAAATTGTGATGCTTTAAAAAGGAAAAATACATAATGGTCAATATGACACAATCTATGATGGAGGCTATGTAGACAGATTATAAAGGCCATTAAAAACTCAGCTTACAAGATGCACTTCAAGCTACCATGGTCAGGAAAGGCTGCTGCAAAATGTCCACGAGCCTTCATCCCTCTTGGACTGATGAGTGTATGGAAGGAAAACATCTTTTCACCAGGGCAAAGGATGGAAGTGAGAACACATGAAGAGAAAATGTACCTTTCCAGCTCCTTAAAAACAAGGATTAAAATCCAGATCCTTTATTATGTGGAATGTTCTGGTGTCTCTTTTCCCTCCCCCGCCCCCACCTGTCACCTCCTTCCTATCTCTTAGATTTGTTCAACAGTTCTTAACCCTGGTTGAATATCAAAATCCCTGGGAAGTTTGTGAAAAAATTTAGTAGCCCGCTGACAAAACAGGCCAATTAAGTAACAGTCTCTGGAGTTGGGCCCCAAACACCTGGTGTTAAGACCTGCAGTTCTGCCACTTGGCTCTATATTTTGACCTATGTTTGGAATCATCTTCTACTCCACATCATATGGAGTCATGTCATTTTAGAGCTCTTATGATGTCCAATTCTTTCATTTTACCAATGAAGAAACCGGTCTAAGGAGATTAAAATCACATAGCTATCTAGGGATACAGCTAAGACTAGAACCCTTCTCTTGAGTAGTAATCAAGCTGGATAGACTAGATAAGAGAATGGTGAGCTAACACCAGCACTACATCCCACCAACAGAAAACAGGACGGAAGCACATGACGTTGAGTAATCAGCATGGAAGGACAGCCAGCTGTCAGGCAAAAATGGACAAAGCTGAAGTCCTACAAACATGTTTGGCAAGAGTAATTCAGACGTCATTCAGGAATAGCATAAAACAATGCCTGTCAAACTTTAGTGTGCACAAGAATCAACTGAAAGCTTATTAGAAATTCATCTTCCTGGGTCCTACTCCAGTGAGTCTGGCTCAGTTTTCTTGGGTTGGGCCAGAGAAGGGGCATGTTTAGCAGGTTACCCAGGTGATTCTGATGCAGGTGATCTGAGGACACCCTTGCAGTTTAGGAAGCACTAAACATTGAGGTAGAAGATTGATGATGGCTTCCCAGAAACAGGCTCTTTGACCACTAGACAATGAAGACTTAGGAGTAGCATGGTTACTGGTCTGTATCTACCACCAGTAGGAAGTCAGAACACACAAGATAGGGGAGAATAACACAGAGATCACCCCTGCAGAAATGAGTTAAGTTTAGAATTTATAATTTAAAGATTGATAGCAGCCAAAAGTGACTCATCAGTATTTCTGTCTTCAGTTGTAATCATCTGGGGAAAAGAAGGTTTTTGAAAACTATACTCTCGGCCGGGCGCAGTGGCTCATGCCTGCAATCCCAACACTTTGGGAGGCCGAGGCGGGCGGATCACTTGAGGTTGAGTTCATGACCAGCCTGGCCAACATGGTGAAACCCCATCTCTACTAAAAATACAAAAATTAGCTGGGGTGGTGGCGCATGCCTGTAATCCCAGCTACTTAGGAGGCTGAGGCAGGAGAATCACTTGAACCCGGGAGGCGGAGATTGCAGTGAGCCGAGATTGCACCACTGCACTCCAGCCTGGATGACAGAGCGAGACTCTGTCTCAAAAAAAAAAAACAAACCACCACCAACAAAACTATACTCTCCTAATGGCCCAACTCTGTAACACAAAACCAACAAGTATAGTGATGCTATTTCTATATTGTTTTCAAATTTGCAAATCATATTTAATATAGATTTCTGTTTCAACCTCCAGTACTCTTTAGGTAGATAGAATAGGATGATATTTCCTCTGCTTTACTGATGAATTAACATGCCGGAGCTCACCTATGTGGCAGAGAGGAGGCTAAAGCTACATTTTCTAAATCTTTTTGTAGTGGAAGGAAAATAATGTGGTATAGACTATGAGCTTTGGAATCAGGCAGACCTGGGTGCAATCTTAGTTCCATTATAAGCAATGTGGCCTTGAACAACTTACTTTTTCTCTGAATTTAAATTTTCTTATCTGTAAAATGGAGATAATAGTACTTTCCTCCTGGGGTTAAATGAGATAATTTTAAAAATATGCCTGGCACATAGTTGCTGGGTAAATATACCACCTCAAGGACAAGTCAAAAAAAACAGCTTAAGAAATGAGAATTTAGCTTAGGGAGCACATGCCAAAGTTGAGAGCTGATCCCAATTAATGAGTAGAATATTGATGGAATTTTGAGCTTGTGGGTTGCTTAGCAACCAAAACTCACTCAATACCACTGACTGCCCGGGTTGTTGTTTTTAATCAAAGCACTAAACTGTTCTTAAGGAGTTCAAGGTTGTGAAGAGACAAAAGGATTCCCTTATGCATTTGGGGTTGTGCCAGGCATTTTGAAAAAGTGATGCCCCAGCTCCTCTGTGTTTTTGCACTTAAACATCTTGGACATTTGGATCTCCCCAGTTCTGTGCCCATAGATGACAGAAGATGTTACAGCATCTGTTACATTGGATAGAGTGAGAAGGGAGAAGGCAGAGTGCTTGCACTTCTATACCAATGTATTAAGCCAAACTTATGGAATGCCAGGGCTCAGAAATACAAAAGCATTTGTCTTTGCCCCTGCTGCCCTTTAGAATTTCAGTCTAGGAGAGGAAACCAGTCAATATTGAATAATACAGCAAATTATTCATGAGCAGCTCTCTGTGTCCCCAGCAATATTCTAAGAGTTACAAACTGAACAGTACAAGAACATATTAGGGTAAGTCTGAAATATCCATGGTTAGGATTTTTATTTTCTTGGCAAAGCAGCCCTGGAAGAATATCCCAGTTAGGTTCCCCAAAACATTAATATTTGATTCACAGTCTTGAGAGCTGGCACTGAATGTTGGAGAGGGTCTAAAGAGGGGCGGAGGGGAACTGGAGCTCCATGCCACCACCTCTTTTACCTGAAGCCAGAGACTCAACCAATCTGTGCCCTTCTTTTCTCATTTGTAAGCTGGGCGTAATGACTTAGATTCTGCCTCCCTTGTGGCAATGAGTGTGATGCAATGAGATAATAAATGCATAAGTTCTATTGCAATAAATGCAGTTTCTAGCTAATTTGCCAGCAGGTTTACACTGCATGTCATTGAGCACCCTTGTATCTTCATTTACATTTCCTATTCCTGTATAACTCATAATCTTAACAATTTAAAGAGAAAAAAAAACAGATGAGCTTGGAACAACTGTGTTTATTTGCACTTGAGTTTGTCTTCATCATTTGTAGCTCAGTGTGCTAACTTCTTTTGCAGTGAAGATCAACTTTAGTGCTTAGGAAATAAATGCATTGTGCCACTTTTGCATGTGAACATTTATTTACGCAAAACATAACCTCAGGCCTACAGGCCTTTAAGGCAGACAGCTGGTTGATGAATCATGTTGAACATTCATATAGTGCTGCTGGCACATGTCAGAAGGACACTCCTGCTCATCACCTGCCCCTGTCAGTTCTTCCACTTCTAATAAAGCATATCTGTTTTGGTGACCAAATAAAAACACACCAAGTGGAGAAGGGCTGGGTGTGGAGTAATTTAATCAGGGCAAGTCAGCACACTGCATTGAGCGGTACAGTATCAAGGATAAAAAGATGGGTTGGTAACAGCTGAATGAAACGAAGTAGATTAGAAAAGGCGGAAGCACAGTTCCCCTTATAATCATAATGGGTCATGACCCTGGAATGTAGGAGCCCCAATATATCCTACAAATCAAGATTTTTAAGGAGACAGGATTCCCAAAAGTTCCCTTCTGAATTGCCACGAACGTTTTACATGGCCTTTCTCTATTAGCATCATTTAACATTTCGCTGAGGAATATAAATTTTTAAGGAAGTTCAAACCAAAGTTCAGAGCTCCACTAGCAAATCTTTTTAATACTGGCTTTCGTGGGTGTGTTTGGTATCCTGAAGAATTGATTGATTTAAAATGCCCTACTTTTGAAACAGCAGGGAGACTGACATTTGCAGCCTGGTATTTTGCAGTTCTCACTACTCACTGTATTTTTAAAATAATTTTTTCTTTGTTGTCATAGCCAGTAGAATAGAATTTTGTGCTTTGTTTAAAAGAGGAGAAACTGAACATGTTCAGGATGCTGGCCTGTCTTGAATTTCATCACCATCATCTCATAGATTGATTGGTGGGGAGAATAATTAGGGATATGCAGGATGTTTGAAATGTAATTGAAAACAAGTAAAAACAATATGACTATAAGTTGTAAGTCTAAGTTTTTTTTTCTTTTTTTTTAAATGATTCACCTGGCAGTGTTCTTAAAGTCATTACTTACTGAGAAAAGAATCACTATATAAGATGAAAAATCAGGAACTTCAACAACAGCTCCTTTACTTCTATTTCTACTTCTGTTGGTGATTACACTGTTCCATCTTTGTTTACTCCAGCTAAGTCATTTTCACCTCTGTGTATTTTTTCCCCGATGGGGCAAGATCTGTGATATCTGATAGTTTATTAACAGGTGTGCTGGAAATAATCTATTTCAAAAATAAAACACTAAATATAGCACACAAGTTCAAGGCTTTTGAATGTTACCATGGTTTTAAAAAAATCAATGTCATGAATGCTTTACACTGAAATCATTTATTGTTAGGAAACCGGGTGGCAAATGATACATATATCCTGTAGCTCTGTCATCATGGCTAATGCTCTCCTGACTCAGATTACATATTAGCATTTCCACCATATGGCTGAAAGGCTAGAGAATATATGTGCAGAGGAACAGAGCTGGTAATATTTTTGACCATCTAGTAAATAAATACGTAAGTAACAGGAATATTAATATTTATTTAGTCATATGATGCAAACTTTAACCTGAAATAACTACTAATACAACAAAGTAGTACTACATTTATGTTTCTCAAATAATTTCAATCTAATTTATTAAACATTTTCATAGTCAATTAATGCTCTTAGAATGTGACTTCTAATTATGTTTCTTATGTTTATTGATACAGTAGGGTTCCTTATCATGCCAAATTTAAAAATCTTTCATGAGAGGCCACATGATTGGACCCAGCACATGGACATGAGTGCCAAAGTTCTGCTCTGCCAGTGACCACTGTGTGGCCTGGGATAAATTACCTGACCTCTCTAAGCCTCAAATTCATGTGTAAGTGGTGAATAACCTATTATCAGATAGTATCCCTCAAAGGGTGGGCCATGGAGAACCATGGATTAACACATCAGAATCACATGGGGAGCTTAAAATACAAACATCTGGGCCCCGCCTGCAACGATTCTGATTCATGTATCTGGGAGCAGTCCATGAATCTGCAAGTTTTTTTTATATATATATATATAAATATATATATATACACACACACACACACACACACACACATATACACACATACATATACGTGTGTGTGTGTGTGTGTAAATATATATATATTTTTTTAATACAGAGTCTTACTCTTTCACCTAGGCTGAAGTGCAGTGGTGCGATCTCGGCTCACTGAAGCCTCTGTCTCCCAAGTCCAAGTGATTCTTGTGCCTCAGCATCTTGAGTAGCTGGGATCCCAGGCGCACGCCACCACGCCCGGGTAATTTTTATATTTTTAGTAGAGACGGGGTTTCGCCATGTTGGCCAGGATGGTCTCAAACGTCCGGACTCAAGTGATCCACCCGCCTCAGCCTCCCAAAGGGATAGGATTCCAGGCACACACCACCTCGCCCGGCCCACATTTTTAGTCACTGTCCCAAGTGATTCTGAGGTATACTGAATCACTCCCATAGAGACGAGATTAATGTAGAGCACTTAGCTACCTTGAAAAATATGTAGCTAATTTTAATAAATATACTTTTTAGACCATAGAAATTTAACACCCAACAGCACTTGTGCTTAAAATACTCTGAGTTCGGCCGGGCGCAGTGGCTCACGCCTGTAATCCCAGCACTTTGGGAGGCCGAGACGGGCGGATCACGAGGTCAGGAGATCGAGACCATCCTGGCTAACACGGTGAAACCCCGTCTCTACTAAAAAATACAAAAAACTAGCCGGGCGAGGTGGCGGGCGCCTGTAGTCCCAGCTACTCGGGAGGCTGAGGCAGGAGAATGGCGTAAACCCGGGAGGCGGAGCTTGCAGTGAGTTGAGATCCGGCCACTGCACTCCAGGCTGGGCGACAGAGCCAGACTCGTCTCAAAAAAAAAAAGAAGAAAAAAAAAATACTCTTGAGTTCATAGAAAATAGGAGGTCAGCTTGCTAAGTAATGCTGCTGATCATTAAGTATACCTCACAGTTCTTCTTTTTGTTTAATTAGATCCTTTACCTTTTTTTCCCTTGCATAGGAAATAGCAAAATATTTGCGGACTGGATCCAAATCAGGAGCCCAGATGAACTTAAAGAAGCGAGCGTGGGATTCTTAGTTTTTCAAGATCCATACACACGAAGCCTTTAATCAGCACCAACTCCAGTGTCCAGGTTTTTTCTGGTTTTGTGAAGACTGAGCAAAACTCTCATGATGGAAAGAAAACCAAAGGACTTAGTTACCTGTTTCAGTGTCATCTAAAGTCAACTGAAAAGTGAAGCAGGCAGTAATATAGCCATGGAAAGAAATTCAACTTTATGGAGGAACCTAATAGATGAACACCCAGTCTGCACAACCTGGAAACAAGAGGCCGAAGGAGCCATTTATCATCTTGCCAGTATTTTGTTTGTAGTAGGTTTCATGGGTGGCAGTGGATTCTTCGGGCTCCTTTATGTCTTCAGTTTGCTGGGGTTGGGTTTTCTCTGTTCTGCTGTCTGGGCTTGGGTAGATGTCTGTGCAGCTGACATATTTTCCTGGAATTTTGTACTGTTTGTCATCTGCTTCATGCAATTTGTTCATATTGCATATCAAGTTCGCAGCATAACCTTTGCCCGAGAATTCCAAGTGCTGTACAGCTCCCTTTTCCAGCCCCTGGGGATCTCTTTGCCTGTCTTCAGAACGATTGCTTTGAGCTCTGAAGTGGTTACTTTGGAAAAGGAACACTGTTATGCCATGCAGGGGAAAACTTCCATTGATAAACTCTCCTTGCTTGTTTCAGGAAGGTTTGTACCTTTGGTGCTTGCATGTCTTTCCTCAAGTATTAGTTGTTTGTATTTCTTTCCACTATATTTTTCCATCTCAGTATTGCATAGTCTTGGGTGGCATTTAGCACCCTGAGGCTTGAGGAAGTCTTTGATACATGAGTCACAGACATAGCCGTTTAGAGTATACGGCATTATTTACTTGAAGCAGAAAATAATCAAGAGCCTTAATATTTCATCTTAGACATCAAATTACATGAATCTTAAAATTAAAGTATGAATTTGTTTATCTGGATATGGTATTTGTTTCCTAGATAATTACTGAAAGTCAAGAAGAGGATGATGTCAGCTTGAATTAATAGAATGCTTATATTGGCGTGCAAAGTATTTTAAAGACTCTTTGATAGGGCATTCTTTTAAGTAACAGAGAACATTTAAATTTTATTATTATCTTTTTTTCTTCAGTAAATTCTAGCAATTGCCCATAAGAAACAGGCTAGGGGGACACTTCAGGCACATACATAGAATCTAAACTTTGAAAACAGGCCAGGTGTGGTGGCTCACACCTATAATCCCAGCACTTTGGGAGGCCGAGGCAGGATAATCACCTGAGGTCAGCGGTTCAAGACCATCCTGGCCAACATTGTGAAACTCCCATCTCTACTAAAAATACAAAAACAAAATTATCCAGGCATGGTGGTATGTGCCTGTAGTCCCAGCTACTCGGGAGGGTGAGGCAGGATAATTGCTTGAGCCTGGGTGGGAGGCAGAGGTTGCAGTGAGCTGAGATCGCGCCACTACGCTCCAGCCTAAGCAACAGAATGAGACACTATCTCAAAAATAAAATAAACTTTGAAAACAAAGTTTGGGAGAGGAAACAATAGTGGGATTACTCATGGTTTTCAAAAAGTTAAAACTTTGGCTTACAGGTCAAGCGTGGTGGCTCATACCTGTAATCCCAGGACTTTGGGAGGCCAAGGCTAGTGGATCACTTGAGGTCAGGAGTTCGAGACCAGCCTGGCCAACATGGTGAAACCCCATCTCTACTAAAAATACAAAAAACTTAGCTGGACATCGTGGTACACGCTTGTAATCCCAGCTACTCAGGAGGCTGAGGCATGAGAATCGCTTCAACCTGGGAGGAGGAGGTTGCAGGGAGCCAAGATCATGCCACTGCACTCCACGCTGGGCAACAGAGTGAGACTCTGTCTCAAAAAATAAATAAATAAAAATTTGGTTGACAAAGGTACTTGCAGAACTCCTCTATGTTCTTAAATGTTTCCCTACTTAATGTAAAATCTGACAGAGTCCATTAAAACGTTTTATTGAAGCATAATATGCATGCATAAATAGATATATATCATAAATGTACAACTTGATGCATTTTCTGAATTTCACTCAATATTCCAGAATCCTGACTGTGTAAGGAACATGAGAACATGAATCTCACAGGATATTATGTCACTTATTATAATGTATGAATTTAATATTTGCCTTTCAAAATCATAAAGGGCAAAAGAGTCATCAGGGATCTGAAATACACTTCCTCTACCCCCTACCCCTCCCCAATTATGTGCGGTCTTTCTCTTTCCCTTATAAAAGTTGTTCCTGTGTTTTGATAGGATCAGAGTGACAGTTGATGGCGAATTTCTGCATTACATTTTCCCCCTTCAGTTCCTGGATTCTCCTGAGTGGGATTCACTGAGACCCACAGAGGAAGGCATTTTTCAGGTAAGGGATACCAGACCACACAGTTAGCACTCCCTCTTTCAAACAGATGTTTGTTTAATAATAGGTAACCAAACAGAACAGTGGATAAGGCAAGAATATTTTAAGACTTTGGAATGCACTTTGCAGCATACATGACTTCCCAATTCTGGTGGACTCCTGATGATTAATGCCACTTTATAGGTCCAGTGATGAGAAGAGCAGGTGCTACATATGACAGAAAGGAGGCTGTGATCAATACTTTAAGCTATACTTTGCATAACTGCATATTTAGGAATTGAAATATAATTGAGATTTGACTAAACACTGCTAATGCGACAGTCTAGAAAACATCAAGAACAAAAACTGCTCTTATTAAAAAATAAATGATTTTTAAAATTTAAAATGCCAGTGGATTTCACTTGTTTTCCAGCAACAGAATGCTAAACTAACTGTCATTACTCTGCTGCCACGTCTGGCAGTTTTGAAAGATAATCATTTCAGCAGGTTTCATTTATTTCGTTACACAGTTTTCTTATAAATATATGTGTGTATGCAGCAAACTCAAGTATGTATGCAAATTAGGTATATACATTCTATTTTCTACTACAGAAACTGCATTAGGGTTAAATGTCCGCAGTCTTCAGAATTGACTTGGAAATATTTCTGTAACATTAGCCAACTTTTTTTTTTAAATATCAAGTAGTTCTCCCTTCAATAAAAGAAATATAGATACTGGAACTTAGAAAAACAGATAGATTGAAGATGGCTAGAACATTTTGATTATTCATATTATAAATTATATATGTAGTAACAAATTTTATAGTTTTGATTTTTGTAATATATTGTAGGTCAGTGGGCTTTTTCAACCTAAAAAAGGCAGCAGGTGAAATTAATTTAACATTTGGGGTAGAAAAAATGTGGCAGAAGTTTTCTTGCTTCCACATCTGTTTATGTGTGGTCTTGTGTTTTCTAGGTAACCCTCACTGCAGAAACTGATTGTCGATATGTGTCTTGGAGGAGAAAGAAATTGTATCTGCTCTTTGCTCAGCATCGTTATATCTCCCGCTTGTTTTCAGTGCTAATTGGCAGTGACATTGCAGATAAACTCTATGCCTTGAATGACAGGGTATATATAGGAAAAAGATATCACTATGATATTCGGCTACCCAACTTCTATCAAATGTCAAGTCCAGAAATACGCAGATCACCCCTGACACAACATTTTCGGAATTCCAGACGATACTGCGATAAATGACATCAAAGTCTGAGATTTATAAGTATAAAAAAAGACTCTCTCTTCATCATTCCCCAAATGAAATAGGAAAATACAAAAAAAAGAGCTCCCTAATATTTTTATAAATCAAATTCAGAAGTCAGATACCATTGCTAACTGTTTGTTTTATTCCTTTCAACAACTGCATTGTAAATAAATTTTACAAATTTTTCTTGTATTTCTTATTGTTATAATTGAGGAGGGGGTGGATAACTATGGGCAGTTTGCCCTTTTCTGCATCAAAACTGGGAGAATGAAATTCCACATTCTCAGTTCTTTTCTCACATTTACTCAAATGCATTGTCTTGCCCTATAGACTCAGCGGTTGCTTCTCAAGAAGCAGCCAGCAAGTATTCTCAGCCTGAGGGTGGGTTGCTACTGTCCACATAAGCATTTCCAGAATTCACTTTTTTGCTACAACCTCCAGTGAAAGCAAGATGTATTACTGTGGTGGGCAGCAATTATTTATTTTAAATGTGCAGTTACTTGATATGACTAAAAAGTAGAATAAATGCAAGAGATAATATGTGAATCTTGAAGCCTATTTTATTGCTACAAAATAAAATAACATTTAAAAAGAAGCATTTCGTGGAAAACAAAGCTGCCTGATCATTACTAAAAGAGTACTCCTAAACCAATAGTAAAAATGTTGCATGGTGTTTCAGTTTCAGGTGTTCAGCGGAAAGAGCTTTCAGTGGTGTGAATGGGCAGCGAGGGTTCACCGGGACTGCACAGCCCATCACACAAACACAAGGGTCTGCCTCATAGCAAGTGCTTCAGCTTTGTGAATTTAAGAAAGAACCCTAGTTGCAGATCTGATCCCTTCCTCTGGAAAACTGGTTTTCTGAAGATCACATGCAGCCTATATTCTCTGATACATTATCAGATATTTAACATGTGTATATTGAGCACCTTCTATGGCTCTAGGTGCTGACCTGGGCATGGGGATACATCAGGTAACAGATGGAGATCCCACCCCTCATAGAGCTTACATTCTGGGGATGTGGGAGACATAATAAAGTAAATCAGAAAAACCTATATTTAGAAGGTGATAGTACCAAGGGGAGTGATAAATTAGAGAAGATGGGTAAGAAAGGGCATTGCAATTTTCATAGGGTGGTCAAGGAAAGCCTCCACAAGAAGGAATGTTTGAATGAAGACCTGAAAGAGGCAATGGAAGAATCCATGCAGATATCCGGGGGAAGAGCAATTTGGGCAAAGGGGACAGCAACTGAGCAGGCCCTTAGACATGAGCATGACTGGCCTGTTCCAGGAGCAGCTGGAAGGCTAGCGTGGCTGGCACAGAATGAACAGAAACTAACTGCGGGCGGACTGGGTAAGGCCTAAATAAGTCATGGTAAGGATTTTGATTTTTTTCTAAGAGTGACCAGATGCCATTGTAGGGTCTGAAGTAAAAGAGTGATATGATCTGCCCCATGTTTTAATAGGATCACTCTGGCTAGCCTGCTGAGAATAGACTAGGGGGAGGAGCAAAAAGAATGAACTTAGAAAGTAAAAAGAGGATTAAGAGTGAGATGCCTGCTAGACACTGAAATAGAGTAGATAGCTGGAGATAAGAGCCTGGAATTCCAAAGAAAAGTCTGGGCTCTAGACAGCTTTGGGAGTATTTAGCATATACATGGTGTTTAAAGCCATTAGTCTCCATGAGATGGCCGAAAGAGTGAGTGTAGATTCCGAAGAAAAATGGTCTGAAGGCTTGCCTTGGAGCACTCCATTTTTAAGGGAACAAAGAGATGGGGGAGAGTCAGCAAAGGATTTGAGGAGGAGCAGCCAATGAGGTGGAACGAAAATCAGGAGAGCCTGGGATCCTGGAAGCCAAGGAAAGAGGATTTCTGGGAGAAGGGAGTGATGAACTGTCTCAGATGTGGCTGAGAGGCCTGAGAATGAACCACTGGGTTAAGCAACATAGAAGTCATGGGGGAACTTAACAAGAGCAGTTTTGGTGGAGTGAGCAGGAACGAAGACTAAAGCAGGCTGAAGGAGAATGAGAGGCACGAAGTTGGAACAGTAAGGGTAGGTAAGGTTTTCAAGGAGTTTTGATGTGAACTGAAACAGAAACGGTCAACAGCCTGGGCAGAAAGTGGGGTCAAGAGAGGGGATTGTTACTGATTTTCAGATAACATGGCACATTTGCATGCAGACGGAAATGATCCAGAAGTGAGGAGTGAACTGCGGGAGTGATGACCTTGAGCAGGTGATGGGATCCAGTGGCCTTAAACAGAAATGTGGACAATTCTTCATTAATAAAAAGAGAAGAGTATCTGGGAGAGTAGTTGCTGGCAAGTGGGAGATGTGGTGAGAGGTTGTGGTATACAAACACAATTTTCAGCCACAGAAAATAATGAAATACTGTCATTTCCAAAGACATGGATGGAACTGGAGGACAATATTTTAAGTGAAATAAGCCAGGTACAGAGAGACAAATATTGCATGTTCTCACTCATTTTTGGGAGCTGAAAAAAAAAACTGAATTCATGGAAATAGAAAGTAGAATGATGGTGACTAGATACTGAGAAGGGTAGTGGATAAAGGGGGTATGAAGTGGAATCGTTAATGGATACGAAAATACCATTAGATAGAATGAATAAGATCTAGTATTCAGTAGCACAATAAATAGGGTGACTATAGTTAACAACAAATTATTGCATATTTTTAATAACCAAAAGAGTAGAATTATAATGTTCCCAATGCAAAAAAATGATAAATGCTTGAGGTGACAGGTATTCCAATTACCCTGACTCAATCATTACACACTGTATAGCTGTATCAAATACCACATGTACCCCAGAAATATATACAACTATTATGTACCCATAACAATTGTTAAATGTTTTAAAAAGATGTTTCTTGCCATTTTAGGCAGTTATAGTTTATTCTTCTTAATTTAATTAATTAATTAATTTATTTTTGCAAAGAGGTCTCACTCCATCACCCAGGATGGAGTGCAGCGGCATGACCACGGCTCACTGCAGCCTAGAACTCCCAGGCTCAAGTGACCCTCCCACCTCAGCCTCCCAAGTAGCTGTGACTACCATGGTATGTGCCACTACGCCCTGCTAATATTTTTTTAAGAGATGGGGTCTTGCTATGTTGCCCAGGGTGATCTTGAACTCCTAATTCCTCCCTGGATCGAACGCAATGTTGCTTGGGTAGTTGGTCTCTGGGTATCTGGGCTGATGGCCCCTAGAGTGTAGTTGGCTCTGCTGCTGCCTCTGACTTGGAGGCCTCTGCATTCTTCCCCTACTGCTATGGTCTGACCCGAAGCATTTCCCACCCATTAGACCACTCCGTGTTTCTGAATGAATCAATGAATTCTGAATGAATCTCAGGGTTAAACCTTCCCTCTGCTCCACCATCTCTTTCCACTCCTTCCAAACCTATCTTTTCCGAGTTGTCCCTGTTCCATCATTAATCAGCTAGATAGGACAGGGGAGAAGCGGACGTTGGTGATGGGGAGTGTGAGGGTGGGCAGTGGGGTGGGGTGTCATTGTCATGGTGAGGGGTCACCATAATTCTAATAAAGTAATATAACCTGGTAGAATATTAAGTGTCACTTTGTTATTTATTCTCTCTATTAGAAAAATAATGGCCAGACGCGGTGGCTCACGCCTGTAATCCCAGCCCTTTGGGAGGCCGAGGTGGGTGGATCACAAAGTCAGGAGATCGAGACCATGGTGAAACCCCATCTCTACTAAAAATACAAAAAATTAGCTGGGCGCAGTGGTGGGTGCCTGTAGTCCCAGCTACTCGGGAGACTGAGGCAGGAGAATGGCATGAACCCGGGAGGCAGAGCTTGCAGTGAGCTGAGATTGCACCACTGCAGTCCAGCCTGGGTGACAGAGCGAGACTCCATCAAAAAAAAAAAAAAAAAAAAAAAGAAAAATAATGTATTATAAACAAGTTAGAATAGAAAAAAGAAAAGACAATCATTCCACTATCCTAACCCAATTTCTATTAACATATTGGTATACATTTCTTCTATTGTTTTCCCCATTCATAATAATTTAACTTGTAAAACACAATTCTAAAAAAGGTTTACTGTTTCTTCTATTGGAGAATTTACCGAGTTCCAAATATATGTAAATCACGTGCTAAGCACCATGGAGATATGAAAGATAAATCAGATATACTTCTTATCCTCCAGAAACTTTCGACCTAGAGGGAGAAAAAGACTTTTACATAAATATGTAAAAGGTAGCAAGTGATAAAGGCCATAACAGAGATAGAGAAAAATGGCTCTAGGGAACCACACATCTGTAGTGTCACCTTAAAACAACTGGGAATCACATGCCAGCATGTTAAGTCATCAATAATGTAAGTACTGAATGCCAAGTCATTAATAGCAATATTTCCTGTTTTATTTTTCCCATTCAACATCAATTTTCTGGGTATTATGTTTTATTTATTTATTAAACCAAGTCATTTGAAACCTTTAAAACATGAAAAATTTCCTGATTCACACTGTAATGCTCTATTGCTTTTAGATGCCATTTTCTGAGCTTGTAATATATTCATACACTTCTACTCAGATGACTTAGTATGGCTGATGTAAAAGATATTAAGAAATCCTATGTTGTGGCATGCAGTAAAACTGCGTAATAGTCCTGTATATCTCATGTAAACCCAAATCATCTTCTGTCAGAAACTGCTCCATCAAAAGTATTTCTATTCTTCCCATACTCTAAAAAGAGATTCAGTGGCTCTAAAATCTTTTTCAAAGCATGATCTTTTTGTTCTTTCATGGGAGTGAGGGTGCCTATCGTTTTCAAACTAAATAGCATTTGCAATCACTTTGTGTGGTTCTAAATTATATCAAATATGTTTGACCTTGGACTAGAGAAATGTTTCATCATGTTTACCAATTTTTTATGCAAAATGATAAAACTGCTGGATGTGGCTCATAAATATTTTATTAGGTGTTATATATGTATTAAACTAGAGAGGTGTCTTATTTTCATGAATTTATTATAATTTAAGTAGTAGAATAATAAAAATTTGCATTTAAATAATTCTTTTCTCCTGGGAACTGAGTGTTTTTGCACATCAATTAACGCTGGATGGCAGCGTCATTATTCCCAAGTTTATTTTATTATTTCATCTTTATGATGTGCTGCTTTGGGTTTTTGTTTCTAGCCTTATGTCAAATTACTTGGCTGGCTATTATCAGGCCTCACATTTGCCTCCTAAACCAGCCTTTTTGGAGGATTAATTGTATAAAAGAATGATACAGAACACTATGTCACATAGTAGAAACTCTATGATAATTGAAAGTTCTGTTTTCACCAGATACAGATTAAAAGTCCTTACATGGCCTCATTTTCTTTTTTTTTTTTTTTTTTTTTTTTTGAGATGGAGTCTCACTTTGTCACCCTGGCTGGAGTGCAGTGATAAGATCCCAGCTTACTGCAATCTCTGCCTCCTGGGTTCAGCAATTCTTCTGCCTCAGCTTCCTGAGTAGCTGGGATTATAGGTGCCTGCCACCGCACCTGGCTAAGTTTTGTATTTTTAGTAGAGACTGAGTTTCACCATGTTGGCCAGGCTGGTCTCGACCTCCTGACCTCAGGTGATCCACCCACCTTGGCCTCCCAAAGTGCTGGGATTACAGGTGTGAGCCACTGTGCCCAGCCTATAGCTTCATTTTCAACCAATCAAAATCTTATCTATACCACTAAATTACATACTATTAAAAATTGCCAAAAGTTATTTTTCTACCATTAAGAAGTTTTCCTTTCTAACCACTAAATACCTCATATAAAGCAGCTGCTTACACACTAAATAAAATGGTACCTTTAAAAGTGTTGTCCTCAGAGACTAAATGGTGGTTGTTGGCATTTTTCTTCTCTGAAAGTGGACATGCTTGAGATTTATAGCTGGGCTTTATAGGTCTGTAAATTCCTAGAAGTTCCCAACAGGGAAAGAACAAAAGACAAGCGAGGTTGTCACTATAGCTGGTGCCAGACATTAGGGGTATCTGCCTAGGCCCCTGATCCAGTTTTGTTTTGAGGATCCAATCTGGCCCAGAGACTGAATCCTTCTGGTTACAGGTTGAAGCTTCTTAGGGAATTGAGTGGAATTCAGGGTCACTTCTCTGATCCTCTTTTCATACTTACCTTTTTTATTTAAAACATGATTTTGTTATGCCTGGTTACTTATAATAATTTCCTTCTCTTTGAAACAATTTCCAAAAGGATTAGGAAATCCTATGAAATGCTTCATCTATGGCCTTTGTTTGTTATTATTAATATTTAAAACAAATATTAACAAATGTAATTCTTCTGTTTTAGAAGAAAAGCTATGTGAAAAAGAATAGACAGAGGGGAGATCAGGGCTCTGGTTTCTGACAATATAGTTACTGTATACACATTTCTGCCAACCCCAAGATGGTGAATTACTGTAACTTAGCTCTGCCAACTGTCCAGTTTCTACAATCTAGACTGTTGCATATTTCATGAGTTTGCTTTTGAAGCCAATATCTTTTTTTTTTTTTTTTTTTTTTTGAGACAGAGTCTCGCTCTGTTGCCTAGGCTGGCGTGCAGTGGCACAATGTCAGCTCACTGCAAGCTCTGCCTCCCGGGTTCACGCCATTCTCCTGCCTCAGCCTCCCAAGTAGCTGGGACTACAGGCGCCCACCACCATGCCCAGCTAATTTTTTGTATTTTTAGTAGAGACGGGGTTTCACCGTGTTAGCCAGGATGGTCTAGATCTCCTGATCTCATGATCTGCTGGCTATTCCAGGGAAATCCCAAACTACTGGAAATTTTAGCATGCATCAAAGTCTTATAATGTATAAGCAAGTTTCATTTAAAATACCTTGCATATTCTGTATTCCATCTATTTAAAACAGGCAAATACATAGAAAAATGAAACTACATTTTAGCTACTTCATGTGTTCACAGGATAGTTTAACTATTTCTTCAGACTAGGGAATTTTGATGATTCAAATTCATTTCCATTAAACAATTAAACTAGAATTCAAATAATTGTTATGCATTTGAACCATGTGCAGGGCACTATTGGGGGATACAAGAGATACGCAATTATGCTACCAAGAACTAGATGCCAGGCATTTTAAAAAACAATCTCTAAAAGTCAAAATCATCTTGGTAACTATGAGTTATTTTCTCAGTTTTATAGACAAGTAAACTGAGTCTCAGAAGAGGTAATTATCTGAATATACATACAGCTTATTAAATACAAAACTATTGTTCAAATCCAGCTGCTAATTCCAAAGCTACCACTCTTTGAACTGCCTTCATAATTCACTATCTTCTTAAAGTTCAGGGTCACTTTTTAAAATTTTGGTTGTGTGTGTGGGTTTTTTTTTTTTTTTTTTTTGAGACTGAGTCTTGCTCTGTTGCCAGGTTGGAGTATAGTGGCGCGATCTCAGCTCACTGCAACCTCCGCCTCCTGGGTTCAAGCAATTCTCCTCCCTCAGCCTCCCGAGTAGCTGGGACTACAGGCGTGCACCACCACGCCCAGCTAATTTTTGTATTTTTAGTAGAGACAGGGTTTCACTATGTTGGCCAGGATGGTATCGATCTCTTGACTTCGTGATCCGCCCGCCTCGGCCTCCAACAGTGCTGGGATTACAGGTGTGAGCCACCGTGCCCGGCCGCATGTGTTTTTTTTTCCATTGTGTTTTGTTTGTTTGTTTTTTGAGACAGGGTCTTGCTCTGCCGCCCTTGCTGGAGTGCAGTTATGTGATCACAGCTCACTACAGCCTCAGCCTCCCAGGCTCAAGGGATCCTCTCCTCAGCTGAGGTGAGGAGCTCAGACTGAGACTACAGGCGCCAAGTCGCCATGCTGGCCCATTTGTAGAGATGGGGTTTTGCCATGTTACCCAAGCTGGTCTCAAACTTTTGGGCTCAAGCAAATGGCCTGCCTCAGCCTCCTGAAGTGCTGGGGTCACAGGCATAAGCCACCATACCCAGCCTGTGTGTCACTTCTTTTAGGAGCTGTGAAGCCTTTTGGTGAAAGTTTATTATCCAATGATTAAATTGTTACATGACTTCTTTAGGGAGTTTCTCCCTGCATTTAACATGGACAATATTTGGACACTGCAATATTTAGACGGTGGGACTTGTGAAACAATACGAAAGTTAAGGCCCTTTGCTTTGAGATGTTGTTTCTAGTTTTCTATCTAACAAAAATATAGATCTGTTGAATGCATAACCTGCTTGGTTATTTTGAACAAAGTAAGTAATTGAATCAATTTATAAAGTAAAAAACACACCTATTAGAATGGCTAGAATTCCCCACCCCACCCTACAAAAAAATGATAGTATTAAATGTTAGTACAGATGTGAAGCAACAGGAACTGTCATTCATTGCTAGTGAGATTGCAAAATGGTGCAGCCACTTTGGAAGACAGTTTGGAAGGTTTCTTACAAACCTAAACATAGTCTTACCATATGATCCTAGGTATTTACCCAAATGAGTCAAAAATATATGCACACAAAAAACTCCACACAAATGTTTATATATGTTTAGACATAATTTGCCAAAACTGGAAGAAACCAAGATGTCCTTAAAATGGTAAATGAATATATGAACTGTGATACATCCAGTAATAAAAAGATATGGGCTATTAAAACTCAAAAAGACATGAAGGTTACAACTGATACCACAGAAACAGAAAAGATCATAAGACACTACTATGAATAATTATATGCCCACAAATTGGGTAACCTAAAAGAAATAAATAAACAGCTAGAAACAGACAACCTACCAAAACTAAGTCAGAAAGTAATAGAAAATCTGAACAGACCAACAACGGTGAGGAGAATGAATAGTAATAAAAAGATTCAACGAGAAAAGTATAGGACCAAATGACTTCACTGGTGAGTTCTACCAAATATTTAAAGCTTCAATCTTTAACTTTTAATTTAACATCAGTCTTTTTCAAACTCTTCCAGAAAGCCAAAGAGGAGAGAACACTTCCGAACATGTTTTATGGGCCCAGCATTATCCTCATACCAAAGCCAGATAAGGACACCACAAGAAAAGAAAATGACAGGCCAATATCCCCGATGAACATAGAAGCAAAAATCCTCAACAAAATACTAGCAAACTGAATTCAACAACACATTAAAGATATCGTACACCCTGATCAAGGGGGATTTATCCCTGGGATGCAAGGATAGTTCAACATACACAAATAAATAAATATGATACACCACACTGACTGAATGAAATACAAGCACCATAAGATGATCATCTCAGTAACTGCAGGAAAACATCTGACAAAATTCAACATCCTTTCATGATAAAAACTCTCAAAAGGAATGTTCCTCAACACAATAAAGGCCATATATCACAAGCCCACAGCTAACATCACACTCAGTGGAGAAGGCTAAAAGCTAACTGGGCATGGTGGCTCACGCCTGTAATTCCAACACTTTGGGAAGCCGATGTGGGAACATCACTTGAGGTCAGGAGTTTGAGACCAGCCTGGCCAACACAGTGAGCAGTGAGACCTGTCTCTGAAAAAATGTAAAAATTAGCAGGGTGTGGCAGCACACAGCATTAGTTGCAGTTACTCAGGAGGCTGACAGAAGAGGATTACTTGAGCCCAGAGTTCAAGGCTACAGTGAGCTATGATCATGCCACTGCATACTAGACTGGGCAACACAGCAAGACCTCGTCTCAAAAAAACAAAGAAAAAGGAAAAGCTGAAGTCAGGAACAAGATAAGTATGTCTTGTCTTCTATTTAAGACAGTACTGAAAGTTCTCGCTGGGGCAGAAAAAGGAATACAAGGCTTCCAAATCAGACAGGAAGAAGTAAAATTGTATGTTTGCAGAAGACATGATCTTATATTTAAAAACCCTGTATACTTCACCAAAAACTATTAGAACTAATAAGCGCATTCAGTAAAATTAAAGGATATAATATCAACATGTGAAAATCAGTTGTATTTCTATATGTGAATAACAACCTATCCGAAATGAGGTAGCAATCTCATTGACAACAGCATCAAAACAATAAAATATTTAGCAATTAATTTAACCAAGAACATGAAAGACCTATACATTAAAAGTATAAAACGATGAAATAAATTGAAGAAGACACAAATAAATGAAAATATGTCCTACGTTCATGGTTTGGAAGAATTAATATTATTAAAATGTCTATACTACCAAGAGTAATCTATAAACTCAATGCATTTTCTATCAAAATTCCAATGGCATTTTTCACAGAGATAGAAAAAAATCCTAAAATTCGCATGGAACTACAAAAGGCCCCAAATAGGACAGGCGCTGTGGCTCACCACGCCTGTAATCCCTCCCAGTACTTTGGGAGTCCCAGGTAGGTGGATCATGTGCAGTCAGGAGTTCGAGACCAGCCTGGCCAACATGGGGAAACCGCGTCTCTACTGAAAATACAAAACTTAACCAGGCATGGTGGTGGACACCTGTAATTCCAGCTACTTGGGAGGCTAGGGCAGGAGAATCGCTTGAACCCAGGAGGCAGAGATTGCAGTTAGCCGAGATCGCACCACTGCACTCCAGCCTGGCCGACAGAGCGAGACTCCATCTCAAAAAAACAAAACCAAACAAAACAAAACCCGAATAGCCAAAGTAATCTTGAGAAAGAAAAACAAAGCATGGGGCATCACATTTCCTTATTTCAGGCTGTATTAGAAACCTGCAGTAATCAGAACAGTATGGTGCCAGCATAAAATCACACGTATAGACCAATGTAACAGAATAGCCCAAAATGAGTCCATGTGTTTATGATCAAGTAATTTTTGATGAGAACACCAAAAATATACAATGGGGGAAAGACAGTATCTTTAATAAATTGTTTTGGGAAGACTGACTATTGGACCCTTATCTTATACCACTCACAAAAATTAACTCCAAATGGATTAAAGACTTAAATGAAACCATAAAACTACTAGAAGAAAATGTAATAACAAAAAATAAAAAAGAAAACGTAAGAAAAAGTATTCTTGACATTGGTCTTGGCCATGACCTTTTGGATATGATACCGAAAGCAAAAACAAACAAGTGGGATTCCATCAAACTTAAAGGCTTCTGCACAGCAAAGGAAACACTCAACAAAATGAAAAGGCAACTTATGGAATGGAAGAAAATATTTGCAAACCATACCTCTGATAAGGGGTTAATATCCAAAATATGTAAGAAATTTATAGCAATAAATAGATAAATAAATAGTAGGTAAAGGACTTCAATAGACATTTTTCCAAAGACATACAAATGGCTAACAGATACACGAAAAGGTGTTCACCATTACTATCATCAGAGAAATGCAAATCAAAACTACAATGAGAAAATCGCCTCACACCTATCAGAATGGCTACTATCAAAAAGACAAGAGATAACAAGTATTGGCCAGAATGTGAAGAAAAGGGAGCCCCTGGGCATTGTTAGTGAGAGTGTAAATTGGTATTGCCATTATGAAAAACAGTATGGAGGTTCCTAGAAAAATTAAAAATATAATTACCATATTATCCAGCAAGCCCCCTTCTAGGTATATATTGAAGGAAATAAAATCAGTATCTCAAAGAGATGTCTGCACTCCCATGTTCATTGCAGCAGTATTAACAACAGCCAAGACAGGGAAACAATGTAAGTGTCCGCTGAGGAAGGAATGGATAAAGAAAATGTGGCATATGTACACAATGAAATATTATCCAGCCATAAAAGGAAATTCTTTCATTTGTAACATGAATAAAAATGGAGGGCTTACACTAAGTGAAATAAGTCAGATAGAGACAGACAAATGTTGTATGATCTCACTCATGCATGGAATCTAAAAAAGTTGAACTCAAAGAAACAGAGAATACAGTTACTAGGGGCTGAAGAGTGGGGAAATTGGGGGAGAACGTGGTCAAAGGGTACAAACTTCCAGTTATAAGATGAATAAGCTCTGGGGATCCAATGTATGGAGTAGTGGCTCCAGTTAGCCATATTGTATTTCATAACTGAATTTGCTAAGAGAGTAGATCTTACATATTCTCACTACACACATAAAAATGGTAACTGAGGTGATTGATGTGTCAACTAATTTGATTGTGCTAATCATTTCACAATATATAGATATATCACATTTTTTTAAAAAAGGCATGGAGGAAACTTAAATGCATACTGCTTAGTGAAAGAAGCCAATCTGAAAAGGCAATACATCATATAATGCCAACAATAGGATATTTTGGAAAAGGCAAAACTATGAAGACAGTAAAAAGATCAGTGGTTGCCAGAGGTGTGGGAGGAGGATAGACAGAGGGATGAAGAACTGGAGCACAGTAGATTGAGATTGTTCTGTATGATACTGTAATGGTGGATACATGACATTATACATTTGGCAAAACCTGCAGAATCTACAGCATGAAGAGTGAACCATAAAGTAAACTACAGACCTTTGTTAATAGTGGTGGATCAATCTGAGTTCTCCCTTTGTGACACACATACCACACTAATGCAAGGTGTTAATAATGGGGGAAGCTATCTGCTCAGTCATCTGCAAACTTAAACTGCTCTTTAAAAAAGTCCATTAATTTTTTAAAAATCAAAAGAAATGTAAAAACAATCAGTGAGGTTGGTTTTCAAACTGGTCACTGAAAAGGTTAATGCAACAATTAATGAGAGGAATGTAGGTTCAGAAACCAGTTGTGACCAGAACTGTCTGCTATGAGACTATCAGAAGTAGCTATAGTCTCCATGCAATTAGTAATAAGAGTTGAAATAACATCTACACTGATGTATACCATGGGCAGATTTATAGATAAGGAAGATAATGATACTTATGTGAGTACTTGTTTTTTGTTTTTTATTTGAGACAGAGTTTCACTCTGTTGCCCAGGATGGAGTGCAGCGGTGTGATCTCGGCTGATTGCAACCTCTGCCTCCTGGGTTCAAGCGATTCCTGACCCTCAGCCTCCAGAGTAGCTGGATTACCGGCATGCACCACCATGCCAGGCTAATTTTTGTAGTTTTTGGTAGAAATGGGGTTTCACTATGTTGGCTAGAACTCCTGACCTCAGGTGATCTGCCCTCTTCGGCCTCCCAATATATGAGTACTTTTAAAACAAGTGACTCCCTCAGATCTTGTTTTATTTTCACAAAACTTATTCTATCTGAACTTTGAAGTCTCATTAAGGTTTTATCCAACTGGTAAAAGTAGACTAGGATGCCTATGGAGAAATAAAGGTAAAAATCACGATGTCAATCTAACACTAGCCAGAGTTTTTACAGAGGAGACAGACTGCCCTGTATTTCGTTATTTATGCTTCTTACACTTTCATTCTACATGTATGTGCAAATTAGCTCCTTGCTTCATATTAACTTTCAAATAGCGCTCGGAAGCTTTCCATCTGACCTTTCTGTGGCCAGCAGGAGGAGACCAGGGAGCTTAACGCATTCCCATATCCTGGTTTCTGTGTCTAGAATTCTTGCTTTGAATTTTATAAAGCTACTATTCATACATCTGAGATAAGAAATTCAAATACAGTAAGATACTCATTATAAATAATGGTTTTAACCCTAGATGGGTTATAGTGAGGGGATTAGTTTTCCAATCTTCACTTTCTATAGAACACAGACTCAAAGAAAACACAGACTCTGTCAAAGGCTAGAACTCAAATCTTACGATAATTCAGTGCTCTTTTCATAAAAACGTGCTGTCTTTATATGATCTACATGCCTTACAGGTGTCCTATCCTGAAGGTAAGCAGTAGGTGTGTAATAGGTGACAATATATCTGAGTCACTTATAACACTGCCTAACACAAAGTATACTCTATGTGAGGGGCCAGTAAGCTTCTTCTGTAGAGCCAGACAGTAAACATTTTAGGCTTTGCCGGCTGTAAGGTTTCTGTTGTAACTAATCAAAGCTGCGTTGGCAGCATGAAAGCAGCCATAAAAATGAACGTGACCAGGTTCCAATAAAACTTTATGGACACTGAATTCGAATTTTATATAATGTTCACATATCATGAAATAATTTTTTCTGATTTTTTTCAACCATAAAAAACGTAAAAATGGATGTAAAAACAGGCAGTGGGCTGGGGTTTTGGGGCACAGTTTGCTTTATATAATTAGTAGACATTATTATGATGTCTATAATATGTTTCTAGAAATTATTTTTAATGGGTGCTTAAACATAGAGTCTGTTTCTATGTTTTTTATTTTTAATGGCTGCTTAAACTGGTAGGAGAGGGAAGATTCAAACCCAGCTTGTGTGACATCAAGGCCCATGCTCTTTCCTAAACAAGATTGTCTGGATGTTCTATAATTTACTTAGTCCCCTGTGGTAAGAATGTAGGCTATTTCCAATATTCATTATTACAACTCACCCTCCAGTGAACATCTGTGTAGTTAAGTCTTTACGTGCACATAGTATTATACCCATACCTTAAAATGTATTTAGTGGTAGCTATCAAAACGGCTGGCAGGGGTGTGCGTGCGCCTGTAATCCCAGCTACTCGGGAGGCTGAGGCAGGAGAATCGCTTGAACCCGGGGGGCGGAGTTTGCAGTGAGCCCAGATAGCGCCATTGCACTCCAATTTGGGCAACAAGAGCGAAACTCTGTCTCAAAAAAAAAAAAAAAAAAAAAAAAAGGTTGACAGAGCATCTAAAGATGAGCGGTGGCTCAAGCCTGTAATCCCAGCACTTTGGGAGGCCGAGGCGGGCGGATCACGAGGTCAGGAGATCGAGACCATCCTGGCTAACATGGTGAAACCCCGTCTCTACTAAAAATACAAAAAAAAAAACTAGCCGGGCGTGGTGGCGGGCGCCTGTAGTCCCAGCTACTCGGAGGCTGAGGCAGGAGAATGGCCTGAACCTGGGAGGCGGAGCTTGCAGTGAGCCGAGATCGCGCCACTGCACTCCAGCCTGGGTGACACAGCGTGAGACTCCGTCTCAAAAAAAAAAAAAAAAAAAAGAAGTAATCTCAAAAAGTAATCTTTTATGGTTACAAGAAAGTTCAGACATACTAGAAAAGGAGTTTTATAAATACCATATGTATACATAGAACTTACGTCCCAAACACCATTTTAAGACCTTTATATATAATTACACCATTTAGTCCTCAAAAAAATACTATGAAGTGCAGGTATAATTATCACTATCATCATCATCATTATCCCCATGTTCCTAAAAGGAAACTGAGGCACAGAAGGGCTAGGTAACTTCTCCAAGGTCACACAGTAAACTGGTAGGAGAGGGAGGATTCAAACCCAGCTTGTGTGACATCAAGGCCCACTCTCTTTCATACCAGGCTGCACTTGCCCAGTGTGCATCTCCAGGTACTCTTTATAATGTGCCTTCACACAATCGGTGGTGGTCTTTTTTATACTGAGATCACATTTCACATGCATGAACGACCTCATACTCTAATAACTGGTGCCAATTTTAACCCATAATGGGACACTTTTGGTGGAAACTGGGTACCCATCTAACCTTCCTCTATTGTCCTACAAGACACTCCCGCACCAACGCCAATTCTTCATTAACTTTCCCTGTTTTTCTTACCCAAAATAGCTGTCCAGTAAACAGTAAAGGTGGACTGGAGCATACTCTCATGTCTTATTTTCCAATGTATGGCCCCAAATCTACATTCAGGTGGTGCTTTGCCTACAATGGAGGGCCCTGTACCGCCTGGGATTGCTAGTTTCGATTAAGTACCCTTCTTTGAAAACAAAAACAGTGGCACGTGTCAGAAGTCCCTCCCGCGCGGCCTCTTCCCCCTCTTCTTCCGCAGCAGGAGGCCTGGCCCCCGCGTCCTGCACCCGTCTGGACCAGACGTTCAGCCTCCCTCTCCAGACTCGGACGGGAACTCGCGCGCACTCCGGGGTATTCCCTGTTTGTGCTGAGTTACACGCGAATCTCCCAAAAAGGAGATATGCGAGTGGGTCGTCCAGCTTTGAAGGGAAACGAGGATTCCCTTTCTCATTTTCTCTCCTGATTTATCTCCCTAACCGGACCGCACTTCTCGAATTATCCCCGTGGGGAGGAACGACAAATGCCGCCGGTCCCACCAAACTGCCGCCCCCCACTCATGCCCAAACAAGGATAGAATCTTCTAGCGAGGGAACAAAAAAATAAATAAGCGGGCGTTTCAAACCGAGTCTTCGGGTGTGCAGACCCGCCGCGGAGTCCCAAGCTGGGCGGGCAGTCCTGGCAGCGGCGCGGGGCTCCGCCCGCCGGGGGGCGCGGGGCGGCTGGCGCGTGCGCGTGCGCGGTACGGCCCCGGCCCTGGCCGCCGCCGCCCGCCGCCGCCGCCGCCGTCGCGATGCCTATTTTAGTCAAAGCGGCTGCGGGCTTGGGGACCCGGGCCGGGCAGCGGCGCTTCCGGACTCGCCGACCCGCCGAGGAGAGCGCGTCGGGCTCCCGTCGAGCAGCTGAGCCCGTGTTCCCCGCGTCCCGCGCCCCGAAGCTGCTGCTCCGAACTTTGGTCGGCGCTGCCCAGGCTCCCCGCCAGGGACCAGCCAGGTAAGGATGGGAGGTGCAGCTGCAGCCTGCTGTCCCCCCGCACCGGGCTGTGTGTGGCCTCGCGCTCCCCTGGCTAAATCGGGAAGCGAAAGTTGGATCTCAGCCCCTCGGAGACCAACTTTGTCTGCCCAGGGGGCTGTTGCTTGTTCTCCGCGCCCGGGCAGCCGGGGGCGCCGCCCTCTGTCCCTCCTCGCTGGCCGCGCCCTCGAGGGGCTCCCGGCCCTTGGAGGCCGCCCTTCTCCCCGGGTCTGGGCCCTGCGGCCACAGAGACCCTCAAGGGTCAGCGGCCGCCGCTCGGGTCAGGCAGCCCCAGCGTCCCCGGGTCTTCGTCCCCACCGAGCGCTGGCTCCCGCGCTCTGCGGCGGGCATGCCCCTTGGTGAGCTCCACTTCTGCTCTCCCCGCTGGATCCCCGGGGTTCCTCGTCGCCCTCTGTAGGGCCACCGCGTGCCGCGCAGAGCCTGCGTGCAGCCGGGCGCGCAGTGTCGCCCACTCTGTCCCCGCTCCGAGAGTAGAGTGGGCCACGGCGCTCACTCCTCACCCCCGCGTCCCGAGACCGCCTGGCCGAGGAGGACCGTTGCGGCGGACCCTCCTTTAAGGAGCGAGGTCAGAGGACCCCGGGAGAGCGCCGATGGCTGGTGACCCGAGGTCCACGCCACCCACCCGCAGCCTCCTTCCCCGAGCCTTTGGGAACGGGTTGTTGGCCAGACAAGTCCCAGAAACTGCCTGCTTTGAAGCATGAATAAGTGCGAAAAGACTTAGCAATGTAATGCCATTTGCCATTCGGAAGATGTGTGAAGATTCAGTTAGAATTACAGAATGAATTAACTCGACTAGCAAGACTTGCTCGTTGCAGTTACCTTTTTCCGTTTTTTTAGTTTGGTAAAGGTTTAATGTTAGTTTCAGCATTTAGCTATTTAGCCCTACAATCACCTATCTGAAAACCGATAAACGGAACTTTACAAGTATGGGTAACTTAAGGACTTCAACTTTGGTGATCTGATGAGGGAAAGATAATTTCTCTTGATTTAGTCAAAATTAATCAGAAAAGTTTACCAATTTAGCAGTCTAACCTTTCTCTTTCCACCTATTCTCTGTATAAGAATTGTTCAGTGTAAGCCACTAAACGATTAAGTGGTAATCAAAGTAAACTGATCTGATCAATATTTTCAACAATAGGTAACTGACATTTCACAATAGACAATTATATAGATATATAGATACATCTGTATGCCTTTGCATGTATCTCTGTATATACATATCTCTTTAATAAGGTGTGGTGCATCAAAACATGCTTAGGATGACCCTGCCTTCTAAAAATTGCTAATATTTTTTGGTTCTTGGGTCATAATTGTAGTTTTCCTGTCATTTTTCTTGGACCAGAAATTGGTACTTTTAATGTCACTTTAAGAACTTATAAAAGCCTGATATTGAATTATAGTGGATTAATAGGCAACATAGGTGAAATTGGGTGAACTCGAGGGGAATATGTATTGATTGACTGATTATGTAAATGTGTGTTAGAACCATAGGCTATTCAGATTTTCCCTATTCCAAGGAAGGAACAGACCGGAGGAGCAGAAATGGCTTTCCCTGGCTTATGTGGCTCCATGGTGGCTTGTGGTATAGAACCTGACTCAACCTCAGGAAGGCTAGGCACTCTCCTGGCTTTATTACTGAGATGTGGGGAGACTGAACAGTGATTTCTAAAAGTATTTGTCAGGTTGAGGTTCCTTCAGAGTGGCTTTCTTCCCTGCCTCAGTGGCCTTCTCTACAGAGACTAGGCCTTGGGAGTACATAGATAGATAAATATTGTCCCTGCCTCATAGAGGACAAACAGGACAATGGGAGTGTAGGTACATTCTACAGTGCTGTCGAAATGGTAGTTATTATTAAGCTATGTAATGCTAGGGTAGGTGATGTTAGGTTATGAGTGATAGAGGACATGTCATATCATTCTCTCTCCTGCAGAAGTTATGAGATTCATTTTCGTTTGGCCTTGAAAAGCAAACTTTGTATAAATGGACTTATTAAAATAATGATCTCCCCCCTATCCTGATAGGCTTATATATTTGCTGATTTCAGACATTTGGAAAATAGGTGAATTTTTGTTTCTTCTGTTTTTGTAGCAAATCAATATCTAAGTCAACTATTATTATTTACGAGCTATTTCAATATTATGTAAAAAGATCTTCAGTTGACTTGATCATTTCATTCACAGTTTGTAAATTGGTGTGTTTGTTTTTTATCAGCTTTAAGCTGTGGAATTTTTTCACATCTGTCTGTTAACATCCTTTCAAAATACCCATTTTGTACCAATTAATTATTCTACTACCTAAAACCTTTACTTTAGTACGTTGAGAACAAGCAGAAAAGTAAGATTAATTGCATGACCTTATTTTGAAAGAAATACGTATTTCTAAATTTAGATGTATTTAGGGTCCCCATTTGGAATTTTCCTGAAGCAGAATAATTCATATATTCTGTAAACCTACATAGTATTTGGCAAGGACCAGATTTGTGCAATTAATAATAGAGTTTCTTTTAAGGACCAGAGACCGAAGACGGGTACCATAGGAAATGGTTTTATATAAGCATGTGTAAAATGTATATTTTTAAAATGTAGTTGCTATGGACTTTAATATGTATAAGTAAACTGGAAGTTTACTACTTTTTAATTTGTGATATGCTACCAACTAGAATTATTATGGGAAATAAAGTAGAGATTTAAATTAGACAATAAAAGTTTCATGTTGTATCTCTCTGTGTATATATAAATGTTTATATGGCTATATATTATTTGCATATATGATAATGTATTATGTATGGTACAGTGATTTAATGGCAGTATACAAATAGAGCCTTCTAAATATCCTAAGCCTTCAAATAGATGTGAGGGTATTCATATTTTTTTAAGTATTCAAATAATTAGTTTTCTAGTTATTTTTCCTGTGTTTGGATTCAGTCACCAGTGGGAATTTGGTGGAAGACTAGACTAAGTAACTTTGTAATTACCATGGTTTATGAACATTGGTGATTGTCTTAAAGACTAATTCCCTCACTCCTCCCTTCCCTACAAGTCTGTATATGTATATATGTGCCTATGAGGGAATAGTTGTGCACTATGCTAAGTATAATGATAAGTATGTATCATTTCATTTAATCATAACGCATATGAGGTATTATTATCATCCTTTAACAGGTAAGGAACTGAATACATTTAATATGTGACAGAGTTGGGATTTGAATCTGGGTCTGTCTAATTCATAAGCACTAGAGAAGTCTATTTAATTCACAGAAATAATTTTAGTATAATACCTATGGAGGTAAAAAGATACAATTGCCATTTTTATGATTTTACTTTTGTTTACTTGTTTTTACAGGAATTTTCAAAATGAATTATACAGAGTCCAGCCCATTGAGAGAATCAACTGCCATAGGTTTTACACCTGAATTAGAAAGCATCATACCTGTGCCTTCCAATGAGACCGCTTGTGAAAATTGGAGAGAGATACATCATCTGGTTTTTCATGTAGCAAATATTTGTTTTGCAGTTGGGTTGGTTATTCCAACTACTCTTCACCTGCATATGATATTTCTTAGGGGAATGTTAACTCTAGGTAAGATACTTAAACCAATATTTTATGTAACTTTTCTATAACTGACATAAGATGGGCTTTGCATTGAGATCTTCAGAGTATTCTTTGTCAGGCCCATAGCAAGCCAAAAAATGTAAGTCTTCGTTAATTAGCAGTATATCAATTAGCTTAGAGCATAGGCCTTCACATGCCATATCTCTCCCTTACTTACTTTGTTTATATGTGCTTTCATGTGTTGTTTAGGTTTTCCAGATACCAGAAAATTCATTCATGTGTAAGAGTGTGGACTTTAGAGCCAAATTGTGTGATTCAAATCCTGGTTCTACATCTTGTTAACTGTAACTTGGGCAAGTGATTTAATCTTTCTACTGCCTCAGTTTCCTCATGTATCAGATAAGGGTAAAAATAATACCACCTCCCAAAGTTGTTATGAATTAAATGTGTGTCATATATATATTTAACTTGGAATATTGCCTGCACATAGTAAATACTGTATAGTTTTAACTATTATTACTTGAAAAGATATTTGCTGTGGGCAGTAAAGAATCATTGGGAACAAAAACAATTACCCACATACAGTAGTTCAAATAAAACAAATTTTTTTTTGGTCCCAGTAACCCTAACGAAGCAAGTTAAATTGATTCACAGCAGAATATTAAAACAATTGAATCTGTTACTTTAGCCAGTGATTCTTGACAAATTACTCTCTATGTGATTACTTCCCTAATGGCCCATTTATTCAGGTGCATTTTTTTAGCATCTGTAATGTGTCAGACAAAGATTGAGGAAGGCCATCTTCATCCTTGAGAAAGACACTCTTGTGGGGGCTGGTAGAGAAACAGATGGGCAATCCCAGTATGGTGTATCAGATGCTGGGATGCAGGTGTGCACCCATTATCCAGGGGGACACGGAGAAGGTGATAGGCTTAGTAGGAGGGCAGAGCAGGATCCCACTGAGGAGGTGACATGGGACCTGGATTTTGGAAGATGAGCAGGATTTCTCTGAGTGAATGTGTGCAGTATCAGAGCAAAGAGCACAGAAGAGAAGGAAATTGAGCATATTGGGATGAACATAGAGTAGTGCATTGTGCTTGAAAATATATGATAAATCGGCTGGACACAGTCTCATGCCTGTAATCCCAGCACTGTGGGAGGCCAAGGTGGGTGGATTACCTGAGGTTAGGAGTTCGAGACCAGCTTGGCCAACATGGTGAAACATTGTCTCTACTAAAAGTACAAAAACTAGCTGGACATGGTGGCAGGCGCTTGTAATCCCAGCTACTCGAGAGGCTGAGGCAAAAGAATCACTTGAACCCAGGAGACAGAGGTTGCAGTGGGCCAAGATTGTGCCACTTGGAATTTCCCTGAAGCAGAATAATTCATATATTCTGTAAAACTGCATAGTGTTTGGCAAGGACCAAATTTGTGCAGTTAATAAGAGTTTTTTTTAAGGACCAGAGACCGAAGACAGGTAACATAGGAAATGGTTTTATATAAGTATGTGTAAAATGTATATTTTTAAAATGTACTTGCTATGGATTTTAATATGTATAAGTAAACTGGTGACAGATTACTCTGTCCAACCTGGTGACAGAACTAGACTCCACCTCAAAAAAAAAAAAAAAGTGATAAATGACAAGGAAAAAGAGGCTGGAAGGTTAGTAGAAGCTTGTGGGACCTCAGTGGCTGTGTGACCTGTGAGTAAGGTGAGGACCGTAGCAGTAGGAACAGGGAGTTGAATGGAAAAAAAAAATACTGTACCCTATAAAAAAACAAACATCAATTATGAATTTTAAGACAGAGTTTCGGAGGTGGGGTGAACCAAAGATATTATCAAATCTAACACTTTATTCTGTAAATGCAGAAAGAGAAACCTAGGCTAGGCATAGTGGCTAACGCCTGTAGTCCCAGCACTTTTTTAGGCTGAAGTGAGAGTATCTCTTGAAGCCAGGAGTTCAAAACCAGCCTGAGACCCTATGTCTACAAAAAATTTAAAAAGTAGCTGGGCATGGTGGCACACATCTGTGGTCCCAGCTGTTTGGGAGGGTGCAGTGGGAGGATGGCTTGAGCCTGGGATGTCGAGGCTACTGCACTCCAGCCTGGGTGACAGAGCAAGACCCTGTCTCAAAAAAAAAAAAAATTAAAAAAAGTGAAACCTAGGCAAATAAAATCACCCATCCAAAATTAAGATGGAGAAAAAACAGCCAAACCAGGACTATAATTCAGGTCCTCCAGTTTTTCTCTATCCTCCCATTGTATACCTTATTAAAATATTTTAAATTGCTTCACTATTTGCTATGAAATATTACTTAAAGAATATTTAAATTTTTACATTTGGGGCTTTATTTAGGTGCCTCAGATCATTCTTATGAAATAAAAAATTACAAGTGAGTAACTTTTAAAGTGGGAGGTTAGCTTTTGTGAGTATGCGTGTGTCAATGATTTATATCTTAATGATAGTTTTATTTTAAATGTATACACTGTATTAACTCTCCTACCATAAAATTGATCAAAAGAAACTGGGAATATTTTATATAAGGTAAGAGAATCAATAAGAAAACACAGGAAGATTCTCAGAGTTAAATGGATAATCACCAGGGGAAAATTCAGATGGCTAAAACATTTTGGTAAAATATGCAGGCTCACCAGTAATCATGGAAATGCAAAATAAAGTATACATAATTCCTCACTATCAAGTTAGGAGTTTTCACATTTTATAATACAGTCATGCATCGTATAACGAAAGTGGTCCCATAGTATAGTACCACATGTTCACCTTTTCCATGTTTAGATATATTTAGATATACAAATACTTACCATTGTGCTATAGTTGCCTGCAGTATTCAATATTCAGTACAATAACAAGCTGTACTGTATTGGTTTACACCCTATAGTGTAGTAGACTGTGCCATCTGCGTTTATGTACGTATACTCTATGATGTTCACACAGCAACAAAATCATCTAATGAAATATTTCTCAGAATATATCCCTGTCATTGAACGACACATGACTATACTGACAACTTGATATTGGTATTTCTAGCTAGTAGGATTGCAAATTTGTAAAAGCGTTTTGGAAAACAATTCTTCAATATTGTAAAAAACTATAAAGTTCATTCCCTAGATTCACCTTCAGGTAATCCAGACTAAGTAAACAATCACAAATACAGAAAAATTTGTATGTATAAAATTTTTTTTCCACTTGTCAAAAATTATACCCTCAAAATCTTGTCTTTCCAGCAGTAGGGGGAGGGTTAAATAAATTATGGTTTAATCAGTTGCAGTCATTTAAAACTATGCTTGCAAAGAGTTTAATGAAATAGGAAAATCACTAGAATAAGTTAAAAAGGAGATTTTAAAATTGTATCTGTGCTAGGTTTGCCGTCAGGTAAAACTGTATGAAAACTAATTCTGTAAGGCAGAATTAAATTATTTGATATTTCATGGCCTTTTTTAAGTAGTAGAATTATGGATTTTTCCTCTTTAAAAATATTTTTTATACTTTGTATTTCCTGTATATTTTTAATACAGCTTTTATTCAACAAAGCATATATTTGGGTTTTTTTGGTCACTGGACAAAAGATGAAATGAAACAATGTGATATTTGGCTTAGGTAGTTCTGAAATGTGTTTGATCTACAGTAGCCCCCACATCCAGTGGGGGATTCACTTTCTGTGGTCAACAACAGTCCAATAATATTAAATGGAAAATACCAAGAATAAACAATTCGTAAGTTTTAAATGCAAAACATTCTGAATAGTGCAATGAAATCTTGCAGTGTTCTGCTCTATCCTGCCTGGGATGTGAATCATCCCTTAGTCCAACTTATCCACACTATCTGTGTTACCCACCCAGTAGTCGCTTATTAGCTGTCTTGGGTATCAGATCGATAAAACATAGTGTTTATAGAGTTGTGTACTATCCATGGTTTCAGGCATCCACTGGGGGTCTTAGAAAGTATCACCTTCAGAAAAGGGAGGACTACTGTATATATAGAGGATATCAAATTTATTAAGCTCCCTGCTTAGGCTCTTCTAGATTATCTAACAGGTTAACTTTGCTCTTCAACAGGATGTACCCTTTATATTGTCTGGGCCACTCTCTACCGATGTGCCTTGGATATAATGATCTGGAACTCTGTGTTCTTGGGTGTCAACATTTTGCATCTGTCGTATCTTTTATACAAGAAGAGACCGGTAATTACTAAAATTAATTAATAAGGAAGTGATTTTAAAGCTAAAACTTTGAAAGGTACTTTGTTGAGACTTAAAAGTAAGCATCTAGCATGTTTAGTCACTTAATATCATTTTTCTGAAGTTTAGGCTTTCTGTTTACATATGCCTGAAAGTGAAACATTTTAGTATCATGAAATTTGTTCTACAAATGAGTTTTTAAAACTTTAAATTCAGGCCCGGCGCGGTGGCTCAAGCCTGTAATCCCAGCACTTTGGGAGGCCGAGACGGGCGGATCACGAGGTCAGGAGATCGAGACCATCCTGGCTAACACAGTGAAACCCCGTCTCTACTAAAAAATACAAAAAACTAGCCGGGCGAGGTGGTGGGCGCCTGTAGTCCCAGCTACTCGGGAGGCTGAGGCAGGAGAATGGCGTAAACCCGGGAGGCGGAGCTTGCAGTGAGCTGAGATCCGGCCACTGCACTCCAGCCTGGGCGACAGAGTAAGACTCTGTCTCAAAAAAAAAAAAAAAAAAAAAAAAAAATA